>NC_084625.1:35863733-35871233 GCF_033978795.1 Nerophis ophidion | reverse complement strand
CTTGAATAGCTGCCAGTGTGCTAATTAATTTAAAGCCTCTTCTCACTCCTGCGCCTATTCAAAGCATGCGGTAAAAGTAAGCAGGCGCTAATAATTTTAAAACCTCCTTCACCCCTGCGTTTACCAATGGCATGTAGCAAAAAATTGAGTGTGATAAAAAAATAAAAATAATAAAAAATTATTCTGCGTCCGCGGCCCGGTGGTTGGGGTCCACTGCTCTATAGCATGTAATCGCGCCCACTTTTACACCATGCTATCTGCGTGCCGGCCTGACGCATTCATTTCGCTGCTTTTCATACAAGATATCAATGCATACTTGGTCAACAGCCATACCTTTTACACTGATGTTTGTGATTTAAACAACTTTAAAACTCTTACTAATAAGCGCCACACTTTGTGAACCCTCACCAAGCACATTTCTGGAGAGCATTGGCTCTGTGGCACATTCTAAACGCAGCATAGGGATTACCCATAATGCCGTGTATCCGTGTCTCTTGGATATATTATACACGCGCCCCTAACCCCGCCCACCTCAACCAACGCACTGAGGGGAGGGGGGAGGGTGGGGGTGGTTTGGTGCCAGCGGGTGTATGGACGGTGTAGCCAGGAGTCGTCGATGCATTGCATTGTGGGTAGGTGTTGTGTTGCGTTTGTGTTGAGTTGCAGGGCATATGTTCTCAAGAAATGTGTTTGGTTAGGGTTCACAGTGTGTGGCGCATATTATTAAGAGTGTTGAAATTGTTTTATATCACAACCATTAGTGTGATCTGTATGGCTGTGGAACAAGACCCCTGGTTTACACACAGCAAAATTAAAAAACTCCTCCGCTGTTTTGAAATTACGGCAGGGGAAGGGGTACTTGTGACGTCACAAATTGGGGAGCTAGTTTTGCCCGGCCGCAATTCAAGGCAGGCGCATATTACATACCCGGCTGCTATTCCATGAAATACAGTGTGTATCCATCCATCCATCCATCCATCATCTTCCGCTTATGCGAGGTCGGGTCGCAGGGGCAGCAGCCTAAGCAGGGAAGCCCAGACTTCCCTCTCTCCAGCCACTTCGTTTAGCTCTTCCCGGGGGATCCCGAGGCGTTCCCAGGCCAGCCGGGAGACATAGTCTTCCCAACGTGTCCTGGGTCTTCCCCGTGGCCTCCTACCAGCTGGACGTGCCCTAAACACCTCCCTAGGGAGGCGTTCGGGTGGCATCCTGACCAGATGCCCGAACCACCTCATCTGGCTCCTCTCGATGTGGAGGAGCAGCGGCTTTACGTTGAGCTCCTCCCGGATGGCAGAGCTTCTCACCCTATCTCTAAGGGAGAGCCCCGCCACCCGGCGGAGGAAACTCATTTCGGCCGCTTGTACCCGTGATCTTATCCTTTCGGTCATGACCCAAAGCTCATGACCATAGGTGAGGATGGGAACGTAGATCGACCGGTAAATTGAGAGCTTTGCCCTCCGGCTCAGCTCTTTCTTCACCACAACGAATCGATACAACGTCCGCATTACTGAAGACGCCGCACCGATCCGCCTGTCGATCTCACGATCCACTCTTCCCTCACTCGTGAACAAGACTCCTAGGTACTTAAACTCCTCCACTTGGGGCAGGGTCTCCTCCCCAACCCGGAGATGGCACTCCACCCTTTTCCGGGCGAGAACCATGGACTCGGACTTGGAGGTGCTGATTCTCATTCCGGTCGCTTCACACTCGGCTGCGAACCGATCCAGTGAGAGCTGAAGATCCCGGTCAGATGAAGCAATCAGGACTACATCATCTGCAAAAAGCAGAGACCTAATCCCGTGGCCACCAAACCGGATCCCCTCAACGCCTTGGCTGCGCCTAGAAATTCTGTCCATAAAAGTTATGAACAGAATCGGTGACAAAGGACAGCCTTGGCGGAGTCCAACCCTCACTGGAAACGTGTCCGACTTACTGCCAGCAATGCGGACCAAGCTCTGACACTGATCATACAGGGAGCGGACTGCCACAATAAGACAGTCCGGTACCCCATACTCTCTGAGCACTCCCCACAGGACTTCCCGAGGGACACGGTCGAATGCCTTCGCCAAGTCCACAAAGCACATGTAGACTGGTTGGGCAAACTCCCATGCACCCTCAAGAACCCTGCCGAGAGTATAGAGCTGGTCCACAGTTCCACGACCAGGACGAAAACCACACTGTTCCTCCTGAATCTGAGGTTCGACTATCCGGCGTAGCCTCCTCTCCAGTACACCTGAATAAACCTTACCGGGAAGGCTGAGGAGTGTGATCCCACGATAGTTGGAACACACCCTCCGGTCCCCCTTCTTAAAGAGAGGGACCACCACCCCGGTCTGCCAATCCAGAGGTACCGCCCCCGATGTCCACGCGATGCTGCAGAGTCTTGTCAACCAAGACAGCCCCACAGCATCCAGAGCCTTAAGGAACTCCGGGTGGGTCTCATCCACCCCCGGGGCCTTTCCGCTGAGGAGCTTTTTAACTACCTCAGCGACCTCAGCCCCAGAAATAGGAGAGTCCACCACAGATTCCCCAGGCACCGCTTCCTCAAAGGAAGACGTGTTGGTGGGATTGAGGAGGTCTTCGAAGTATTCCCTCCACCGATCCACAACATCCGCAGTCGAAGTCAGCAGAACACCATCCGCACCATACACGGTGTTGATAGTGCACTGCTTCCCCTTCCTGAGGCGGCGTATGGTGGTCCAGAATCGCTTCGAAGCCGCCCGGAAGTCGTTTTCCATGGCTTCCCCGAACTCTTCCCATGTCCGAGTTTTTGCCTCCGCGACCGCTAAAGCTGCACACCGCTTGGCCCGTCGGTACCCGTCCACTGCCTCCGGAGTCCTATGAGCCAAAAGAACCCGATAGGACTCCTTCTTCAGCTTGACGGCATCCCTCACTGCTGGTGTCCACCAACGGGTTCTGGGATTACCGCCACGACAGGCACCAACAACCTTGCGGCCACAGCCCCAATCAGCCGCCTCGACAATAGAGGTTCGGAACATGGTCCACTGGAGAGGCGTGATTGGGAAGAATGGTCGCCCGGATCTAAACCCGAATGGTGTTTTGTTATTGGACTTTTGTGCTCGTCACGGATTGTCCATAACAAACACCATGTTCAAACATAAGGGTGTCCATATGTGCACTTGGCACCAGGACACCCTAGGCCGCAGTTCCATGATCGACTTTGTAGTTGTGTCATCGGATTTGCGGCCTCATGTTCTGGACACTCGGGTGAAGAGAGGGGCGGAGCTTTCTACCGATCACCACCTGGTGGTGAGTTGGCTGCGATGGTGGGGGAGGATGCCGGACAGACCTGGCAGGCCCAAGCGCATTGTGAGGGTCTGCTGGGAACGTCTGGCAGAGTCTCCTGTCAGAGAGAGTTTCAATTCACACCTCCGGGAGAACTTTGAACATGTCACGAGCGAAAATCCGGGGGAGAAGGTGTAAATCTCGCGCCAGGCCGTACCCATATCCGCAGCAGGTCTCCAAGGTGAACAGCCTCTGACATTTTAAGTGTCAAATAAAAATGAGCTCCATAATAGGAAATCAAATAGTATTCATCCTTCACTATGTGGTATGTTACTTAGGTTATGAAATTCTCTTCATTCTCTAGCGAGTGACTTTACAAATGGTGCTATATATTAGCGGTAATGCTACTTTTTATAGCAACGCTTTCCCCCCCACACTTGACAAATTACGGTTGTCTGTTCGACATATTCCCACTTGAAGCCAAACCACCGCCAGCAGAAGTCAGCAGAACACCAATAAAAACCTGCTGTTTTTATTGGGAATTAAGTCTTCCTTCACTTGTTACCAGATCCGCACCATCTTTCTCTCGTACGGTTACGTTAGCAGCTACCGCTCTGTGAGGGCGTGTATGCGACGTACGACGTGACAGTTTGTGACGTATGTAAGAATGTGCGCCTGCTTGTCTATGAGGAGACACAGGAAAGAGCGAGGAGAGCATGAAGTGTACGCCCGCAGCTAAAAGTCCTGATACTCGAATATTACGATAGTCATTTTCTATATCGCACAGAGACAAACCCGCGATATATCGTATATATCGCCCAGCCCTATTACCATCCCAAGAACACCAATCCTACTGTGAAGCATGGGGGTGTTAGCATCATGCTTTGGGGGTGTTTTTCTGCTCATGGGATAGGACTGTACTGTGTTAAAAAGAGGATGACTGCAGCCATGTATTGTGAGATTTTGGCCAAAAACCTCCTTCCCTCAGTCAGATCATTGAAGATGAGTCGTGGGTGGATCTTCCAACATGACAATGACCCAAAGCACACAGCCAGGAAAACCAAGAAGTGGCTTCATAAGAACCATATCCAGGTTCTGGAGTGGCCTAACAAAGTCTCCAGACCTAAATCCAATTGAAAATCTTTGGAGGGAGTTGAAAGTCTGTGTTACTCAGCGACAGCCCAGAAACCTGACTGATCTAGAGAAAATCTGTGTGGAAGAGTGGTCAAAAATCCCTCCTGCAGTCTGTGCAAACCTGGTGAAGAACTACAGGAAACGTTTGACCTCTGTAATTGCAAACAAAGGCTACTCTACCAAATATTAGTGTTGGTTTTCAACTACTTATTTTCAGCTTTATCTCACAAATAAATTGTTAAAAAAAAATCATAGAATGTGATCTCTGGATTTTTCTTTTCAGGTTATCTCTCATACAGTGGACATGCACCTACCGTGAAAATTTCAGACCCCTCCATGATTTGTAAGTGGGAGAACTTGCAAAACAGCAGGGTGTTCAAATACTTATTTTCTTGACTATATATATACATACACATATATATACACCGTATTTTTCGGAATATAAGTCGCAGTTTTTTTCATAGTTTGGCCGGTGGTGCGACATATACTCCGGAGCGACTTATGTGTGAAATTATTAACATATTACCCTAAAATATCAAATATTATTTATCTCATTCATGTATGAGACTAGCCGGATGTCAGCAATCGTCAACCAATGAAAATTCGGTGGAGGCGCGTCATGGCAGAAATGCATTGTGGGAAAAGAAGATGCTACAGCAATCGTCACACACATGTCAACCAATGAAAATTCGGCGGAGGCGGGTCATGGCAGAATTGTGGGAAAGAAGAAGCTACCTGCTACGGTACATTGGCGATAACTTACAAAAACAAAGGGCTGAACAAAAATGGCAACGAAAAGGAAAGCTTATACTGCAGGTTACAAGCTGGAAGTAGTGAAATATGCAGCAGGAAACGGCAATCGAGCAGCAGAAAGAAAGTTTGGAGTAAACGAGAAACTTGTAAGGGACTGGCGAAAAGCGGGGACTACGATTACTGAAATGAAGAAAACTAAAAAAGCTAATCCGTGAATAGGAGCTTTAAGGCAGTCCTGTGCAGCCTGTGGGAGCAGTGGATGATGGAAGGAGAGCACAGCTCCACGGCAACCAGGAGAATGCGCCATGCAACTTTTCTGGATGTCATCGGATGGATCTACAAAGCATGGGCTTCAGTGACAACCGAAACCATCCTGTCCGGATTCAGAAAGGCTGGAATAATTGGAACTGCACCTGACGATGACTCTGACGTAAGCGACGTACCGATAGAAGAGGAAGCGGCGCATTGTCTTCCTTTGGAGTTGGCAGAATTGTTTAGAAGCGACACCGAAAACGGAGATTTCATGGGATTTAGCGATCAGGAGTGTTTGGTAAATGTATAGCATGTTCTATGTTATAGTTATTTGAATGACTTACCATAATATGTTATGTTAACATATCAGGCACGTTCTCAGTTGGTTATATATGTGTCATATACCAGCCTGTTCACTATTCTTTATTTATTTTAAATTGCCTTTCAAACGTCTGTTCTTGTTGGATTTTATCTAATAAATTTCCCCCAAAAATGCGACTTATACTCCAATGCGACGTATATATGTTTTTTTCCTTCTCTTTTATGCATTTTCGGCAGGTGCGACATATACTCCGGTGCGACTTATACTCTGAAAAATGCGGTGTTTATATATATATATATATATATATATATATATATATATATATATATATATATGGGGGGTTTGGGTGGACAATAAGCTGGACTGGACTGTTAACACGGACCACCAGTACAAGAAAGGACAGAGCAGGTTGTACTTCCTCAGGAGACTGCACTCCTTCAACATTTGTAGAAAACTCCTGTGGATGTACTACCAGTCTGTGGTTGCCAGTGTTCTGTTCTACATGGTAGTGTGCTGGGGGGGCAGTACATCTAAGAAGGACAGCTCCAGACTTGAGAAATTGATCAGGCGGGCCGGTTCTACAATTGGAATGAAACTGGACTCACTGGTGACGGTGGCAGAGAAGAGGACTGTGGACAAACTAGTGAGCATCCTGGATGATGCCAGTCACCCTCTGCATAGCGTTATCAGTTACCAGAGGAGCCTGTTCAGTGCTTGACTGCTTCATCCCAAGTGCAGGACTAATAGACTCAAGAACTCCTTTGTCCCACACGCCATTAGACTGTACAACTCCTCTCTGGGACGGGGGACGGGGGATATTAGGATGACAGGGGATGCAAAACATTAACAGTGCAATACGTTTTCATAACATGGTCACTACTGCCTACTTTGTCCTGTTATATTCTTATTTTACTTTTATATTGTTATTCCCATTGTTTTTATTCTTTTTGTAATATTTCTCAATTTTGTTTCCTTTTAAACCCTCATTATTTACTTTTTTTTTTTTTTAAATTGATCTTAACTCTGTACACTGCTGCTGGAATTTTAATTTTCCTGAAGGAACTCTCCTGAAGGAATCAATAAAGTACTATCTATCTATCTATCTATATATCTATATATATATATATATCTATATATATATATATATATATATATATATATATATATATATATATATATATATATATATATATATATATATATATATATACACACACACAATCCAGCAAGAGACCACCCACAAAATTATTAACACCAAGGGCGGCGTGGAAGACGGAAGTGGACCTGGGTAGGCAGCTCCAGTTCCCACAGGAGATATGCAGCACCACCTTAAGACCAGATGTGGTGCTCTGGTCTGAAGCTGTGAAGTTAGTAGTACTGATTGAACTGACAGTGCCATGGGAGGAGGGACTGGAAGCTGCTTACGAAAGAAAGAAGGCAAAGTACGCAGACCTGGTCGCGGAGTGTAAAGAAAGTGGATGGAGTCTGAGGCTGTATCCGGTGGAGGTGGGAGCCAGAGGCTTTGTGGGCAGAACAACACCACGCCTGCTCAAGGACTTGGGACTACGTGGAGCCACCCTGAGCAGATCCACCAAGGAGCTTTCAGAAGCAGCAGAGAAAGCTAGCCACTGGCTCTGGCTGAAACGACGTGACAAGGCTTGGGGAGCAACATCCAAGTAGGTTTTGCTGCAGGGGGTGTCAGGTAGACGTCCCTGTTCACTGCCCCGCCACCGGGAGATGTTCTGGGCTAAGAGGCGAAACATCAATGAGAGGTGGTCCTCAGTTGAAGACTGAGG